>NC_056750.1:402552675-402555175 GCF_019279795.1 Protopterus annectens | reverse complement strand
TTAGCATCAACATGCAGAAATATCAACACATATTACATCAATTCTTGTACACTGAAATTGCAGTTAATCAAAATAAACATTATCCAAAAGTCACCAATTACAAAATGAAAACAAAAAGGTATCTATCGGTCATGATTGGACCAAATTGAAAAAAATATCACTGAATTGCAGACACACTTTGTCTGCATAGTAGTACTATAAGGAAAATGGTCTTTCCTAATATAATCTGGGGTTAGGGGCAGGGAATGGATTAAAGTTAGGATTAGCACGCGTGAGTAAGAATAGGCAGAGGAAGGCTGTACCACCTTATTCATGCGTGTGTTGATCCTGACCCTAACACTACCGCTCTACCTAATCCCAACCTTACACAGTACCTTACTAAAAACACTTTTCTTAACAGTACCACTAAACAAGACACGCACACAACTGTGAACCATTTGAAATGTTAGGACCCACTACAGTGAGTCCTAAAATGCAGTTTCTGAATGGCCGAAAGAATGGACTTACATATACTCAGTGCGTTTTGCCATTTCTCAAAGTATTTCCTTTTCTCCAAGGTATGGCAATCTCGGAGTTGGTGTACATAATTATGGGAGGGGGTGCAGGGGGAGCTTGCCACCCTGCAATAAGAAGTTTAAAGGAGAACACACACACACACACACACACACACACACACACACACACACACACACACACACACACACACATTAAGAAGGAGGAACCTTCCTTATCCCCCATGTTTGGCAGTGTCAGAGTTAACACTTTATATATGGGAGATAAAACTGGAATAATATTGGCCCTGAGTCTGGCAATACTGGACTCAACTAAATTCTCATCAGCAAACTTATTGCATCCCTCTTCTTCAGGTTTATAACTATACATTGTTGAAAATCATTTAAAACACACATTTTATAGACATGTAGTGACACAAATCAATCAGTCTTGTTCTAAAAACAAATAAACAGAATAATTTTTTAATGGACCTATACCTGAACATTGTTTTTCTGTTGTTTTTTTGAAGTACCGCTAGCATTCTTGCCATTATGCATGCTTAATAGTCACTGCTATTCGTTCAGTTGCTAAAAGTATCAATACATTATTAAAATCCCAACTTAAAGGAACCTGATCTCTGGATTTTATAATATAAGTAGCCACTGCAGCTTAGAAGAAGCCCTACATACCATATTTTGTAAATCTAAAATGTGAATTTCCTTGGTTTTGTCTTGTGCTTAGTTTTAAAATGTTTTAATTACAGACTCAGAACATGGTTATCTTGTATTTTGGATAAATTAATAGTCCCCCCTTCTCACCACTTTCAAGCTGTACATGCTGCCAGAAACTATGTTGTACAGTGATATCAGATTCATTGTGAAAAAAAGGAAGTATAGTTCTTTTGGTAATTATCTGAAATGTTGAGACCAGCTAGAGTGAATCCCAAAACATGGGGACTGAATTGCCCAAAAAATAGACTTACATACATTAAGTCCAAGATGGCATTTTCTCAGAATAATCCCTTTTCTCCAAGATATGTCAGTGTTGAAGTTTATATATATATATATATATATATATATATATATATATATATATATATATATACACAATTTTGGGGGTATGGGGGTTCTGGGGTGTGGGTGGCAAGGAGAAGAGCAGTCTTCAGTATTTGATCTTTTCTAGAATTTTTGGTGTTTTTTTTTTTTGGCTTGTCAACACTGAGCATTTTGTATGCTGACATTTTAATAGGAAGCCATTCATTTTGGTAAACAAAACATTCCGACATTGTCATAAGGGATCTAGTCACTCGTTGATAATTCTTTATCGTTTGACCACCATGTCTCAGTGGTAGTTTGGAAATCCTTATCTCTGGCTTATCAAATTTTGAAAGACTTCACTTCTATATCCAAAAAAGTCTTAAACCCTTTTTACTTCTATCTCAGCAGACCCATAGCGAATATAAGGCACCTTCCAGCATGTATTTGTCTCAACACATCCCCCACCTCTAGAACAAACTTTCACAAATCAGGCAGAATAATATCCTTGCCACCTTCAATGTAAATTTTGATAACTGGATGGGCAGGCTCAAATTCTCTCCAGTCTATCTTGTCTTGAACTCTTTGAGGCTGGAGTGAACTTTTGAATATCTTTTTTTGCTAGACATATAATGGTCGGCAGAGTGGTTGCCTAGTACTTATGTATGAACCAATGAACCTATGATTATGTCCCAACTTTTAATAATGCCAACACTTACTTTAAATGCAAAAATGCATCTTCTTATATAATTTTATAGCATTCTTTAAAAATCCTGCTGCATTCATTGAAAATCCTGAATTCCAAGGTCATTCTGCTTCCTACTAATTATTTTTTTTGGATTTTTCTACTGGTAACAGATATATGTTGTTTTTCTCTTTTGTCAGATTCTTATATGTTTGTGTCAATGGCATCCACATATGTGCTTGCTGTACTGCTATGAATCACTAGAATTGCTCGTTCAGTTGAAAAAGAC